>NC_092226.1:27287001-27292001 GCF_036320965.1 Panulirus ornatus | reverse complement strand
GCGCGTTCATATGCACTATATTTGTGTGCGTGTGTGTGTGTGTATATATATATATATATATATATATATATATATATATATATATATATATATATATATATATATATATATATATATATTATTATTATTATTATTATTATTATTATTATTATTATTTCTTTATTTATTATATTTTGTCGCTGTCTCCAGCATTAGCGAGGTAGCGCAAGGAAACAGACGAAAGAATGGCCCAACCCACCCACATACACATGTATATACATACGCGTCCACACACGCACATATACATACCTATACATATCAACGTATACATATATATATAAATACACAGACATATACATATATACACATGTACATAATTCATATCTGCTGCCTTTATTCATTCCCGTCGCCACCCCGCCACACATGAAATGACAACCCCCTCCCCCCGCATGCGCGCGAGGTAGCTCTAGGAAAAGACAACAAAGGCAACATTCGTTCACACTCAGTCTCTAGCTGTCATGTATAATGCACTGAAACCACAGCTCCCTTTCCACATCCAGGCCCCACAAAACTTTCCATGGTTTACCCCAGACGCTTCACATGCCCTGGTTCAATCCATTGACAGCACGTCGACCCCGGTATACCACATCGTTCCAATTCACTCTGTTCCTTGCACGCCTTTCACCCTCCTGCATGTTCAGGCCCCGATCGCTCAAAATCTTTTTCACTCCATCTTTCCACCTCCAATTTGGTCTCCCACTTCTCCTCGTTCCCTCCACCTCTGACACATATATCCTGTTTGTCAATCTTTCCTCACTCATTCTCTCTATGTGACCAAACCATTTCAGAACACCCTCTTCTGCTCTCTCAACCACACTCTTTTTATTACCACACATCTCTCTTACCATTTCATTACTTACACGATCAAACCACCTCACACCACATATTGTCCTCAAACATCTCATTTCCAACATATCCACCCTCCTCCGCACAACTCTATCTATAGTCCACGCCTCGCAACCATATAACATTGTTGGAACCACTATTCCTTCAAACAACCCGTTTTTGCTTACCGAGATAATGTTCTCGCCTTCCACACATTTTTCAACGCTCCCAGAACTTTCTCCCCCTCCCCCACCCTGTGACTCACTTCCACTTCCATGGTTCCATCCGCTACCAAATCCACTCCCAGATATCTAAAACACTTCACTTCCTCCAGTTTTTCTGCATTCAAACTTACCTCCCAGTTGACTTGTCCCCCAACCCTATTGTACTTAATAACCTTGCTCTTATTCACGTTTACATATATATATATATATATATATATATATATATATATATATATATATATATATATATATATATATATATGTATATTCATACATGCGCCTTTTTCCGCGTCTGTGAGGTAGCGTTAAGAATAGTGGAGTGAGCCTAAGAGGGAAAATCTTCACTGGCTCCCTTTTCTGTTCCTTCTTTTGGAAAATTCAAAACTGGAGGGGAGGATTTCCTGGCCCCCGCTCCCTCCCATTTTAGTTGCCTTTTACGACATGCAGGGAATACGTGGCAAGTATTCTTTCTCCCCTATCCCCAGGATAGTATGGGGTGTTTATAGTTTTTAGGGAAAATCTGTGAACTTTAAAAGAAAATCATAATAATCTGGTAAACGATTGATAACTGACCGGTAAACTGATACAGTGAAACATCCATGATCTAAGCAACACACACACACACATAAATTGTCAACAAAACCTGTAAAGGGATATAGTAACACAGACTAAGATATTCATCGAAACCAGTTAGTAAATCAGTCATGTAGGATAACTTTAAATTGACCTTACTACTCCTGAATATTCACCTGTGGTATTCATAACGCAAATATTCGCATGATAAGGTCTGTAGTAGTCTCAATACATAGCTCTGAATATTCATATTGTGAACGCTTTGATATGTGCGAGGTAAAACCGTTAATATTCGCAACGTGAAACCTTATAATAATCGCGATATAAAGCATTTTATATTCGAAGCGCTAAACCTTTAATATTCATAGTGGAAAGCTTTTAACCGGGAGTGGAAGCCCTTTAATATTCACATTGTACTACGAGTGATGTACACATAATCATTTCAATATTTGCGATGCAAGTCTTTTGATACTCACAGAGTAAAGCCTTTAATATTTACTGTGTACTGCAAACGTATTTTTCATCTCACTTTGTGTTACATGCAGCTGCACGAGTAACCAGGTGGCAGTCCTTGTGGAGAGCCTCTTACAGTGTGTTACATGCTGCTGTACCAGTAACCAGGTGGCAGTCCTTGTGGTGAGCCTCTTACAGTGTGTTACATGCTGCTGTACCAGTAACCAGGTGGCAGTCCTTGTGGTGAGCCTCTTACAGTGTGTTACATGCAGCTATACCAGTAACCAGGTGGCAGTCCTTGTGGTGAGCCTCTTACAGTGTGTTACATGCTGCTGTACCAGTAACCAGGTGGCAGACCTTATGGTGAGCCTCTTACAGTGTGTTACACGCTGCTGTACCAGTAACCAGGTGGCAGACCTTATGGTGAGCCTCTTACAGTGTGTTACACGCTGCTGTACCAGTAACCAGGTGGCAGACCTTGTGTTGATCCTCTTACAGTGTGTTACACGCTGCTGTACCAGTAACCAGGTGGCAGACCTGGTGGTGAGCCTCTTACAGTGTGTTACATGCTGCTGTACCAGTAACCAGGTGGCAGACCTTGTGGTGAGCCTCTTACAGTGTGTTACATGCTGCTGTACCAGTAACCAGGTGGCAGACCTGGTGGTGAGCCTCTTACAGTGTGTTACATGCTGCTGTACCAGTAACCAGGTGGCAGACCTGGTGGTGAGCCTACGACATAATGGAAGGTAATCCTGTATGAACTCCTTCGTCCATCATCAGATTGCACCTAAGTGTGATTTTCCGTTTGATGATGAATGTATTGAGATGATTAGAAGTGAAGGAGTTAAGCTTTGTTTAGTTCGGTGCTGCAGATAGGTTAGTTCTGATCGGCGAAGCCAACTTACGGGGAAGAAAAGTCTGTATGAAAGAGACACTCAAAATAAAAAGCGAATGAGGAAACTTAGCAGCGTCAGGGATACAGTAGGTCAAGGAGAGTAATAAGTGGTCTTCTCTCCCTCAGCCTCCGACCTCCAGGTCCATCTACAGTTGTCAGTAAGGCAAGATATGACAGACGAAAGCAGCAGGGTTAACACACACACACACACAAACGCCTCACTCGCGTAACATCACTGTGACGGTGGTGTTGCTATGAGGTGTGAAGCTGACGTATAGCTATATGTTATGATGGTGTGGTGTGAGGCAGATATGTAGCTGTATGTTGTATGATGATACGGTGTGAGGTTGATGTATAGCTATATGTTATGATGGTGTGGTGTGAGGCAGATATGTAGCTATATGTTGTATGATGATACGATGTGAGGTTGAGGTATAGCTATACGTTATGATGGCATGGTGTGTGACTGATGTATAGCTGTATGGTATGATGGTGCTTTGTGAGGGAATAGTCTGAGTCTGGCAGTGAAGAAGGAACGAAAACGCTTCACGAAATGGCTGTGATTGTATAAGTTAGAGGGGACCTACCGTGAATCATCCGAGAAAGTTGTGAGGCGTGGTACTGTGAGGCTTTCATGGTAAGTGTGAGCCCTCTACCTCGGGCGCTTTCCTGTACCTCTGCTCAGAGGGCATTAGAGGTTACTGGAGAAGAACAGTGTTAAGACGACAGTAGAGGAAGGAGAGTGGGCGTGGGTGTGTGGTCAGGTGTGGGGAAGGTTGTGCTGGAATGAGTGCAGTGTTTCCCCAGGGGGGTTTGGCTGCCCCCGCAGCTGGTCATACCGGCAGTTAGGGGTGGGAGTGTGCCGGGGGAAAGTGGCCGTCCACCACCAGGTGAAACTTCAATGTCACTGTCAAGGTCGTATCCTCTCCCCTCCCCCTTGCCTCCCCCCACAAATTCACCGGCGGCCGGTGTACCGCCCTGTGTATGTGTTTACCTATTTGTGCCGTACGAGGAGGGAGGTTTACACTGGTGAGGCCCCCATCTGTCCACATTAACCACATCCTAAATCATTTCAGTCTATTCATACATCAATGTTATATACTATCGTTTTTTCAACAAGTTTCTTGCATGATTTCATGCCATGTCCTCCGGTTGTTCTGTCCCCACATTTCTCAAAGCATTGTTCACTGTCTACGTCATCAGTTTGTTTTAAATAATTAAAAAATACGATCTGGTCTCCCTCCCTCTTCTCTCTTTCCCTGTGGGCATCTTTAAAGCCTCTAGCTTTTCTATATAACTCAGCTGTCATAATTCTAGTACCATCTGTGTTGCTCTCCTCTGGACTTTTCCTCTCAGGCTTCTTTAGGTGCAGTGACCAAACTTTGGAGGCATCGTCTAGTTTGGTCTTAAGTAAGATGTCAATAGCTTGTTGAATATTTCGTTATCCATTAACTGAAGTGCATTTCTAGAATCTACCAGTAGCCAGTTCGTCTTCTTTACTCTCCAAAGGCGGGACTCTGGCTACGGTTTAGGGGCGATGTCGATTTCTAAGTCTTTCTCACACTTAGATTACTGTATCTTATTTTCTGCTAGATGATATTCATACTGAGGCTGTCTTTCACTCACCCATCCGCATTACTTGACATATACGTGGATTAAACTTCACCAATCATGTATCTGACAAAGCTCCCTCGTATCTTGATGCAATCCTCAACCCTCTTCACTTTCCTCATAAGCTTTGCATCATCTGCAGTCACATTCAGGTAGGAATCCATACCTTCTGGCAATTCATTCACATAGATCAAAAGGAGTAATGGTCCTTGAACAGAACCCCGAGGCACTCCACTCAGCCCCTAACATGTTTTTTGTCCCCTCCCAATAAGATAACTTCCAGCCACTGGAGGAGGCTGCCTATTATTTCTTCCTTATGATGGAACTTCTTAATTACCCTCACATACGGTACGATGTCTGATGCTTTATGGCAGTCCAGA